>NW_026864578.1:0-18124 GCF_026571515.1 Ruditapes philippinarum
TTTCATATTTTTTATTATTACTGTCTATTCATGTATAATAAGACAAACTGATCATCTTGTTGAAATATATGCTTTGTATAAGTTTAAGTCAATTGAAGGAGGAAAATGAATTTAATTGTTTAACTATGTTTCTATATGAATCGAATCTGTGTTATAAAATTTGGGTTCATTCAACAAATCAGCACTAGAACGCTTATTAATTAATTTCACTTACCAGTACCACATGCTATGTGCTGCCAGAATCCACATTTATCACAGTCTACAGCAGCATCATTATCACTCACTAGTATCCTACATTTTATACATAAATCACCCATATTATCCATTGTCACACAATCAACCAAATAAGAAACAATGATATATCACTTTATCAAAGCACAGTTAACAATGTTACTTCAGTCAGTCTAAAATAGCTTCTCAAAAAAATTTACAATGACATCTTCTCACAAAATCCGGCTGGGGTTCAAATCGTTTATACACTGTGAGGTATAGAGGATATTGAAGGTTCAATACTGAATTTATTTAACGAGTTGAATAAAATTATAATATTCGAGTCATTGGCAAACAAACTATTATTTTATTCAACGAGTTGAATTTTGTGAAGAAGATGTCATTGTCAGTCATTTTATACCGCTTAACTTGTTTTATATATTGGTATTTATATTGATGCGTATGAACGTTAGGTAAGTAAATTTAAATATGTATATCGTAGAAGAGAAACTATATTAAACGTCTAAGTTATGCAAAATATAAACGTTAGCATGTAGGCTATAAAATAATCGAAACTCATGAACTGCTTTCAGGTGATCAACGCTAAACACGAACAAAAATCTGTATTATTTCAAGGTTGATTTAGTTAAACATTTGCTTGTGATATCGAACTAATAAAGTTATCAATAAGAAACGATAACTGTAGTTATCTGCAAAAATATTGCTGTATTTTGAACATTAAATTAAGAGTTTTACAATGGTGGTCAATTCCGTAAACTGTCCGTTACTTGCTGGTGATTGTGAACCCTACTTGTGAGTTTACACTTTTTTATCTTTACCCTGACTTGTGAGTATTTTTTAAGATTAAATGGAAAAAAAGTTTATGATGAAACTTGGTGTCAACACTTATTCCACAGATCCAACATTCATGTTGTGTTTTCATGGGCGTGCTTTGAGTGTTTGTTACACTTGTAACGTTTAGACATTTTTACTCAGCTTGTTTTTATTTAAGATTATCGTTTGCTGAAATGATTTTGTGTTACTTGACTATTATATAAATTGTTTATATTACGACAATGTATTTTAGTTTACGGTACTTTACAATATACGTTTGGTATACGTATTTTCAATGAACGTTTGATATAATATAATGTAATAATCGTCTCAGTGATCAGGATTACTTTAATCAGCCAATGAAAATAAGTCATGCTTGAGCGATCATCTCAGCAGGTATAAATACGGCGGCAGAGCCAAACTTATTCAGTCTGCCAGAGGAATTCACCGGGACCAGGTTACTTTATGTAATTGAAGCCTCGCTTCATACATAGAGGACAATTTCGTCTACCTAACTGAAGCCTAGCTTCATAGGTAGAAAAGAAGAATTGGCAAAACTAAATACCCTTGTTTATCCAATTGAAGCCTAGCTTCATGGATATAGTGTCGTTATAGTTTAGTTGTGAAGTTGTATTTGACTCTGGGAACTTATAGATCTCCACATTTCCTGAAAGCCTCGCTATCAGGGAACTGGTAACATATAGGTATTAAAAATCCAGAGGTGTACTAATAACAAATAAGTTTTGTATAGATAAAATAGTTGGAACTTTGTTGTAAATCCCTACCAGCAGCTTATCTTTCTATCTAAATAGAAGCCTCGCTTCATAGATAGGGAGGTAGTTGCTGGACTATAGGAAATTATCGGGTTGCAGCGTGATATCTAAAAGCTTTTTGGAATTTTTTCCAAAAATGGGAATTTTGGGAAAAAATATTTTTTTAAAATTTTAGAATTTTTAGAATTTAATTTTGTGTATTTTGGGGGTAAATTAAATTTAAACTGTTTTTTTTTATGATATATGATAAAATTTATGAATCATTTGTATCTAATCAAAAAGGCAGGTAAACCAAAAATTTTTTTATATATTTCGTTGTACTCCCCTCGGTACACCCAAAATTAAAAAAAATTGGGGGCACGGTGGATAATATAAGATAAAAACACCAAATTTTTCTGGTTTCCCCCCCAAAAAAACTTTGGGTATTTGTTAAAAATGGCTGAGAGTAAAGATTTTAGTAATAGCAATGAGCTTATTTTGTTACACGAAAAACTTAGAGATTTGCAGCACCAAAATGAAGCTTTGAAATTGAAAAATGAAATATCAATACTTGAAAGACAGATTGACAGTATGCAGTTATCTTTTCAAAATCAATATGACTCAAACTATGAAGACAAACAAACGTCACCACCGAAATTTTTAACAAGACAACATGCAACACCTCTATCAGAAAGAAGGCGACGGTTATTACCACCGACTCCAGATAAAAAGCCCTTTAAAATAGAACGTGATCCTATAAACTCAAATTCAAAACGAAGTGTTATGATGAAGCCAGCTACGTATGACGGAACTAGCTCATGGATAGACTATAAAAAGCATTTTGAAGCATGTTCAGAAATAAATCAATGGACAAACAAAGAAAAAGGTCTTTATTTATCTGTTTCATTAAGAGGTCAAGCTCAAGGTGTATTTGGCAATCTGACAAGCAAATCACCAAATTATGATGAACTTGTATTAGCTTTAGAAGAAAGGTTTTCACCACCCAATCAAACTGAATTATATAGAGCTCAACTAAGAGAAAGAAGACAAAAAGCTACAGAATCTTTATCTGAAATGGGACAGGACATAAGACGTTTGACTAATTTAGCTTACCCTTCAGCACCATCAGATGTGAAAGAGACTTTAGCGAAAGAACAATTTATAGATTCTTTGGTCAACGCAGATATGAGGCTTAGAATTAAACAAGCTCGTCCTACTAGCTTGAATGAAGCAGTAAGGCATGCTGTTGAGCTTGAGGCTTTCATCAGAGCGGAAGGAAAATCCTGTGAAACCCTTGGTTATATGAGAAAATTAGGTTCTGACGAATATGATAGTCCGAAAAGTCAAGATGACAAATTAGATAGCCTGATAAAATTAGTAGAGGAAATGAAGAATATGTTATCAATGTTTCGACGCCAAAATGATGTTAAAACGTTTGATAAGAGAAACTCAGATATTGCCCAGCAAAATCAAAATAATAGCATGTTTTCAAGAACGTTTACTAATGGATCAATTACAAAGTATTTGAAATGTTATGAATGTGGTAAGGAAGGTCATAATAAAAACAATTGTCGAAAATTCATTAGTAAATCAAAACGAAAAATTGATGTGTTAGAGAAAGATTGTGAACGTTTGTCTAATTCGTGTGGTTCAGGGTTATTTGTTGAAGCTACAATAAATGGCATCAAAACTTATTGCTTAATTGATACCGGTGCAACACTTTCAATGATTTCCTCAAGTTTTATAGATAGATGTCAGTTTCCAGTAAATTTAGAACCGTTTGTTACAAACATTGTAAATGCCTCTGGAAAACCATTAGAAATTAAAGGTAGGGTACATTTAGATATGAAATTGAATGATGAAATTTCAACAAATCTTTTTTTAGTTTCTCATATAGAGGAAAATGCAATATTAGGATTAGATTTTATGACAGCAAGAAATATTGTAATAGATGTTCCAAATAATCAGTTAACAGCCAATGGTAAAAAGATGAAAATAAATTGTAAAGGTCCGATTGGTTGTAACCGCGTGATTTGTCATTTTTGTGGAATGAAATTTAAAAAGAAAGCTTATATAAGACAGCACTGTAGAAGAATACATAGTTCTGGAATATAAATATAAATGAGATTCGAAGTGTGTGTATGCCAAATCTAATTGTTAGAGGCAGCTTAAAACATATTTTGTAAGTTCATGCGGGGCGCATGTAAAACGGAGGCGTGGGTAGTGTAACGTTTAGACATTTTTACTCAGCTTGTTTTTATTTAAGATTATCGTTTGCTGAAATGATTTTGTGTTACTTGACTATTATATAAATTGTTTATATTACGACAATGTATTTTAGTTTACGGTACTTTACAATATACGTTTGGTATACGTATTTTCAATGAACGTTTGATATAATATAATGTAATAATCGTCTCAGTGATCAGGATTACTTTAATCAGCCAAATGAAAATAAGTCATGCTTGAGCGATCATCTCAGCAGGTATAAAATACGGCGGCAGAGCCAAACTTATTCAGTCTGCAGAGGAATTCACCGGGACCAGGTTACTTTATGTAATTGAAGCCTCGCGCTTCATACATAGAGGACAATTTCGTCTACCTAACTGAAGCCTAGCTTCATAGGTAGAAAAGAAGAATTGGCAAAACTAAATACCCTTGTTTATCCAATTGAAGCCTAGCTTCATGGATATAGTGTCGTTATAGTTTAGTTGTGAAGTTGTATTTGACTCTGGGAACTTATAGATCTCCACATTTCCTGAAAGCCTCGCTATCAGGGAATTGGTAACATATAGGTATTAAAAATCCAGAGGTATACTAATAACAAATAAGTTTTGTATAGATAAAATAGTTGGAACTTTGTTGTAAATCCCTACCAGCAGCTTATCTTTCTATCTAAATAGAAGCCTCGCTTCATAGATAGGGAGGTAGTTGCTGGACTATAGGAAATTATCGGGTTGCAGCGTGATATCTATAGCTTTTGAATTATTTCATTGTGTTATATTGTAAAGATATTTACTATATTTAGACTTTTGAGAATTTAATAGTGTATTTTGGAGTATTAATTCAAGCTGATTGTTTATGATATATGATAATTTCATGATCATTTGTATCTAATCAAACGGCAGGTAGCCCAAAGAAAAATTTATTATATATTCGTTGTACATCCGCTCGGTACACGTTACACACTAAGCTACTGTCAAGACCCCCAACTTCAAATGATTCATCCAAATCTATCTGAAATACATGTATATGACAATTTATAGAAAGGAATTGGATTTTTATATATCTTTTGACTTAAGATAACTTATGATAGCCAATGATAAACTTTTCAAGTTGTGTGAAAAGAAGACTTACAAGTTGCTTAATGATTACACTGGCAAGTCTTTAAATTATTTAGAAATAAGTGGAAATAAACTTGTAAGAGTGAAAACTACCTTTTAAACATTTAACAACAATATGCAGGAAACTACTTATATTGATTTATTAAGAGTAATCCTAGCCGTACATGTCAGGAATAAGATAGTCAAGGTATTTCTCAGAATATAAAACCGTGTTTTAAAAAGCATAATGAAATCAACGGTAGGTGTAAAGCTTTTCAACATGTTGAAATAAGTTAAAATCTGCCTAAAAAAACCCTGTGATGATCTTTCTAGGAGGATTGATACATTACGTTATATAATACAGTTATCAGAAAGTTCGCTTGTATTACATGTATTTACTTAGTTTTATCAATATTCAAATTTATCTATACAAGTGTATGTCAGGTAACATGAGGTCAAGGCAATAAAGTTAAGATTCAGATTTGAGTTATAGTTTAGGCCTTAATTTGGTTGTGTAATCGGCGTGTGTTGACAAAAACAAATCATGAAGCGAAGAGCACAGCGTTTTATGCGCATATATTTAACGAAGCAGGTTATAGATGCATATATAAGCAAAGATAAACTATTTCTTAATATGATTCAAATGTTTACATAACTTCACAGAATAAATGTAAGCCGTCTTTAAAAGTATTATGGCTCATCCCGTCTGTTTGTAAGTAACTGATGTTGAGATCTTATCACAAGATCCGGTTTCATGGGTTTGGGTACAAATCGTTTATATACTGTGTATATGAATCCTACTCTGTTTGTCATGGCCGTGTTTTCTCAATACTTGTTAGTTCCCTTGGAATGGTACAAATAAGCTTCACGTTTTTTAAAAATTCCAGCTCAAATAACTAGCGTTTAACAAAACTATGGGAAAATCATACACTTTTAGAGTAGATTATAATCATTTGTCATTGAAGGACTACCAAACAGTCAGATGATACAAGAACTATACTTTATTTTACGTCATTTCTTGTTATTTCTTTGTTGAGTTTTAAATTGCACAAAAACAGTATAGTTCTTATGGTAATTTTTTAGCTTTACTGGTGGAGGAAGACCTAAGGTTCCCTTCCGAACATTATGTTAGGCACAAATTTGTCATTTCTGAGAAATGAAAATAAATAATAAAAGTGCACTCGAGCTCCAAACTGTAGTCTCTAATTATACCCCCACCACAACATGGAGAGGCGGGGGGGGGGGCTATAATTTATTCGCTTTGTCGCGTCGGTGTGTCCGTCTATCCGTCTCCATTATCGTGCCCGCTATATAAATCCTATACTAATTGAAGGATTTTCTTCATACTAGGGTCAAATATTCAACTCAATAGGGGGATGTGCAGAACCCATGTTGCCCATGTGTCAGCTCAAGGTCAAGGTCACAATTGAAGGTCAAATATCAAATAATCAAATATTAGACAGTATTTATGGAAGGGATTATCCGCCACTCTAATTAATATGAATACATTGTAATTAATATTCAGACATTCATATTATTTTGAAGACATTCTTATTGATAGGAAGGCATTATTATTATTATGAAAACATTGCTATTAATATGGAGACATCATCATTTATACGTTGTAATCATTATGCTATATAATATTAAGATGTTGTACTTGCTGATGTTACTCGAGTTCTTATTGAAATATGCAAACATTCAATTTACACTTCAGTTCTAAGACTGTAAACATGCAAACTATAATTAGATATTTAATTTGCTGGCTTTCAAATATTTTTCCTTTATTTGAATTTGCTTTCTAAAATTAATTTGACACACATTTTATTCTTACAGTGTTTCAGTATTTATTTTACAAAAATCATGGTAATTTTAGTCGCATGCTGACATTGTGTATAATGTATTCGAAACAGCAGTTTGCATGGCACACTAAGAGTTTCGAAGTATGATTCAAAATTAATTAGGTTTATGCGCTAGAATTGGCCCTTTTAATCAACGGGGAATAACTGGTAAAAATGTAAAAAATAATATTAGCTCCCTTACCGGTGTTCACAAATATGGTACTACTAAAACTAATGCGATCATGTGGAGGTTAATGACTACCAAATATTTCCCCCTATATATAACGCATAGGAAAAAGGCCAAGTTTGAGGCAAAATATCTCAAAATCCGCCGCATACAGTATGCCACATGCATTGTAACGCCGCAAAACGTCCGTACCGCAAAACGTACGTATATGGACGTTTTGCGGCGCATATCGTCGACATTTTCCTGACGTACATTTTGCGGCAAAAAGGCATGGTCCTGCCGCATAACGTCCATATTTTAAAGTTAATATAATTTTCGTTAATTTTTACCAGTTATTATCAGGTGTTATTGTGTGTTGATTTTAGCTTACCTGAGTATGCGCCTGTCTGTCTGTCCGTCCAAATTTAGCTTGTTACCACTTTAGCATCCACATACCCTAAGCAATATGTCCAGAGTTATCTGCCCTTGAATTACAATATCTGTTATATTTCACATTGTTACCACTCCAACGCTTTCATTTCTTCTTCAATCTTGACAATTTTCAACAGAATATCTATGACCATAAAATCTCAACAAAGTTAGATTATAGGCTAAATCTAACAAAAAACAACAACAAAAACCGCTCTATATTTCACCTTGTTAGTGCTTTCGTTTCTTCTGCATTCTTAATTTTTTTTATACTGAATATGTATAACAATAAGGTCTCGATCAAGTTCATTTATGAGCTAAAACGACTGAATATGTCAAGAGTTATTTGCCTTTGAATAATAAAAATAAAGACATATTTTAAAGTCAAATTATTGAATTGTGATAAAACTGCCATTTCTTTGTTATCAATGATCAGATGTCATTCATACATTTATGACAGAACGGACATCTTGAATAGTTCAACTATAATATTGACCTTGAAATGACCTTGACCTCAATGTCACTATTGAATTTTGTTTAAATTACCATATCTTTGTCATTTTCAGATATTTGGATATTAATGACCATTTCTGACGTAGAATTGAGTATTGATATCAGTTATCCAGATTCTGGCCAAGTACATGAAATGTACTTGCTTTTTATTTGTAATATTCCATGCTATCTACCCTTGTCATGTGGAGCCTTTATAGGCAGGTGGGCGGTAAAAGGCCACCATGACTTTTTTGCTTTGTTCAATTATAAAATTACATTGTTTAATTATAAAATTACATTATGGCATTCAAACAAAACGCTTACATTACGATATTTTAAAATATGCTTTAGTTTTTATCAATAGAACACATTGAACTTCTTTTTCATTATTTCCTATGCGGAAGAATGTTTGTTATAATATTCTCTATTACACATTATCTATGTAACTTGATCGTTGTAGCAACTGGAGTTGGCTATGTGTGGCAAAGATGAGGTGACGAGCACCTGCCACACAGACATCACCTTTGTAGAAGCCTTCATCTAAGAACTCGGTGTCAATCTGTTATTAAAAATAATATATTTATTTTCATATGGTTATTAAACTATACTTTTGTTAATTATTCTTTTTTTCTATATTGGCACATTGATAGAAATAATAGTCATTCTCTCTGCCAGTTATATCATTGTTATTCATTTTCATTGTGTTCTCTATTACTTAGATTAAACATTATTTGTTTTAGCTCGATTGTAAGAAAGCTTGCAACTTATTTGAATCACTTTCGAGTTCGCTTCCAGGAACCAATAAGTACTAGTGTCTTATGAGGAAATATGGTCGTGACCCTGATGGGGCTCGCACCCACGATCCCTGCGTTATACATTGCATTTAAAGGAAGAATGTCAATATATATATAACAATTTACCTCAAATTCCAACAGAAGTTACTGAACATGGCTCACAAATGAAGTGTAGTGGGTACCTCTTAGGTTAGCCTTATTGTATGCAGTCTTTGATATCCCTGTAAAGAAACGGTTTAATGATTGAAGTGGTGTTTTTTAAAATTCAAACAGTTGAGTTCACACTATACTTCCCACCCTTGTGCACTTCTAGTGCTTATTTACCAGTATTTAATTGTAAGTGTAAAATAACACCCCTTAAAATCAAATTTATAAAATTGATAAGGTTAAATTTAAATATGTTCCAAAATGGATAATTTAATAAGTGTTTTTAAAGCTTTTTTTTTAATGGCCATGTTTTTCAATTTTTCTAGTGTACAAATGGGATATCAATGTGATAATTATGGCCCAATAAATTAAGTTTGTAACAACCTAAACTTTTTTTTCATTAGCTCAAACAAATCAAGGAAAGGTTTATATTTAAGCCAAAATATTATTTTTATAATATTTAACTTAGAGACAATTCCTCATGTTCAATATTGAAAGAGAATATTAATACATTGATTTTAAAACAATCAATATAATATTCAAATGTGCAATACTTGCATATGTTTTAAAGATATAAATAATTAAAATGTTATCTATAAAATAAATAAATTTGATAACTTTGTTCATGATTTCAATATTAAAAATTGATGTATAAAGGGTATACTTTTATTGAAGAAGAAAATCTCAAGTCATGCTTGCAATCTTGAACATGAGGAATGGCAAGAAATGTGGATAAATGGATAAATATAGAAAATTCTGCTTTAGAGACAATAATATATAATATGCATTTATGATTTCAAAATTGACTGTTCTTAATTTGTTATTTACCATGAGGCCCCCTTTTATTATAGATTTGACAAATTTGCCTTGTCAGTTTTAACACATTTAGAAGATAATATATTTTAAAGAAAATATTTAAATACATGATTATAAAACTTTTTCAACTTTCTTTTCACTTAAATGCAGATTTTTTAAAATAAAATATCATATCATACATGAGCAGAAAACAGTTTAAGTGTCAAAAGTCATGCTGTGTATTGGTGTTTTAATATAGTATCCTGCTGATAAGAGAGCCCCTCAGGGTAAATAACAAAAGGCAGATGACAAATATAAGTAGGCAATGTAAATTATGTTCTCTCTGGATGTTGGTGCAATAAATTTCACTACTAGTATTACAAAAAGAAAACTGAAATATTTTTGCATTTTATAATGAACTCATAAAAATAATCATATCGCATAATTATGTTACAATGCATGAAAAAAAGAAAAAAGATTGGTATAATCCACACACATCAATACTTAATCCACATTTCATATTACATGCCACCATTGTAAAATATAATAATATATATCATTTGTATTAATCTTAGGTAAATGTCAGTTTGAGATTATAAATGAGATGAAATTGACAAAATTTACGCCAATTATTAACATATTAATTCATACAAAAATAACTAATTGGTATAATTTGCACCCCCCCAAAAAAAAAAAAAAAAAAAAAAAACAACAAAAAAAAAAAAAAAAAAAAAAAACACATTAAAGTTGTAATTATTTATATTTACATATCCGAACAATTAAGTTTTAAAAGTACAAAATCAGTAAAATTAATGACTTTGAAAAATCATTGTTCTAATATTTTACGCCATATTTTGCAAAATCCAATATTAACAACTTGAAATTTATTATGAAAAACTATTATACAGATATCTATTTTTTGTAAAAGTCAAGTTGTAATTCATTGAAATAAAAGGTAACTGTTTAATACATATAATAGGTTTGGTGCACTATAAAGTGCACTACAAAGTTGTAGTGCACTAGTAGTTCACATCTAGTGCACACCTAGTGCACTATGTATATGTATACCCTTTAGTATAACTCAACTGTAACCTTTAGTATAACTCAACTGTATTTTCATATTTTTTATTATTACTGTCTATTCATGTATAATAAGACAAACTGATCATCTTGTTGAAATATATGCTTTGTATAAGTTTAAGTCAATTGAAGGAGGAAAATGAATTTAATTGTTTAACTATGTTTCTATATGAATCGAATCTGTGTTATAAAATTTTGGTTCATTCAACAAATCAGCACTAGAACACTTATTAATTAATTTCACTTACCAGTACCACATGCTATGTGCTGCCAGAATCCACATTTATCACAGTCTACAGCAGCATCATTATCACTCACTAGTATCCTACATTTTATACATAAATCACCCATATTATCCATTGTCACACAATCAACCAAATAAGAAACAATGATATATCACTTTATCAAAGCACAGTTAACAATGTTACTTCAGTCAGTCTAAAATAGCTTCCCAAAAAAATTTACAATGACATCTTCTCACAAAATCCGGCTGGGGTTCAAATCGTTTATACACTGTGAGGTATAGAGGATATTGAAGGTTCAATACTGAATTTATTTAACGAGTTGAATAATATTATAATATTCGAGTCATTGGCAAACAAACTATTATTTTATTCAACGAGTTGAATTTTGTGAGAAGATGTCATTGTCAGTCATTTTATACCGCTTAACTTGTTTTATATATTGGTATTTATATTGATGCGTATGAACGTTAGGTAAGTAAATTTATATGTATATCGTAGAAGAGAAACTATATTAAACGTCTAAGTTATGCAAAATATAAACGTTAGCATGTAGGCTATAAAATAATCGAAACTCATGAACTGCTTTCAGGTGATCAACGCTAAACACGAACAAAAATCCGTATTATTTCAAGGTTGATTTAGTTAAACATTTGCTTGTGATATCGAACTAATAAAGTTATCAATAAGAAACGATAATTGTAGTTATCTGCAAAAATATTGCTGTATTTTGAACATTAAATTAAGAGTTTTACAATGGTGGTCAATTCCGTAAACTGTCCGTTACTTGCTGGTGATTGTGAACCCTACTTGTGAGTTTACACTTTTTTATCTTTACCCTGACTTGTGAGTATTTTTTAAGATTAAATGGAAAAAAAGTTTATGATGAAACTTGGTGTCAACACTTATTCCACAGATCCAACATTCATGTTGTGTTTTCATGGGCGTGCTTTGAGTGTTTGTTACACTAAGCTACTGTCAAGACACCCCAACTACAAATGATTCATCCAAATCTATCTGAAATACATGTATATGACAATTTATAGAAAGGAATTGGATTTATATATATCTTTTGACTTAAGATAACTTATGATAGCCAATGATAAACTTTTCAAGTTGTGTGAAAAGAAGACTTACAAGTTGCTTAATGATTACAATGGCAAGACTTTAAATTATTTAGAAATAAGTGGAAATAAACTTGTTAGAGTGAAAACTACCTTTTAAACATTTAACAACAATATGCAGGAAACTACTTATATTGATTTATTAAATGTGATCCTAGCCGTACATGTCAGGAATAGATTGTCAAGGTATTTCTCAGAATATAAAACCGTGTTTTAAAAAGCATAATGAAATCAACGGTAGGTGTAAAGCTTTTCAACATGTTGAAATAAGTTAAAATCTGCCAAAAAAACCCTGTGATGATCTTTCTAGGAGGATTGATACGTGACGTTATATAATACAGTTATCAGAAAGTTCGCTTGTATTACATGTATTTACTTAGTTTTATCAATATTCAAATTTATCTATACAAGTGTCTGTCAGGTAACATGAGGTAAAGGCATTAAAGTTAAGATTCAGATATGAGTTATAGTTTAGGCCTTAATTTGGTTGTGTAATCGGCGTGTGTTGACAAAAACAAATCATGAAGCGAAGAACACAGCGTTTTATGCGCATATATTTAACGAAGCAGGTTATAGATGCATATATAAGCAAAGATAAACTATTTCTTAATATGATTCAAATGTTTACATAACTTCACAGAATAAATGTAAGCCGTCTTTAAAAGTATTATGGCTCATCCCGCCTGTTTGTAAGTAACTGATGTTGAGATCTTATCACAAGATCCGGTTTGGGTACAAATCGTTTATATACTGTGTATATGAATCCTACTCTGTTTGTCATGGCCGTATTTTCTCAATACTTGTTAGTTCCCTTGGAATGGTACAAATAAGCTTCACGTTTTTTAAAAATTCCAGCTCAAATAACTAGAGTTTAACAAAACTATGGGAAAATCATACACTTTTAGAGTAGATTATAATCATTTGTCATTGAAGGACTACCAAACAGTCAGATGATACAAGAACTATACTTTATTTTACGTCATTTCTTGTTATTTCTTTGTTGAGTTTTAAATTGCACAAAAACAGTATAGTTCTTATGGTAATTTTTCAGCTTTACTGGTGGAGGAAGACCTAAGGTTCCATTCCGAACATTATTTTAGGCACAAATTTGTCATTTCTGAGAAATTAAAATAAATAATAAAAGTGCACTCGAGCTCCAAACTGTAGTCTCTAATTATACCCCCACCACAACATGGAGGGGGGGGGGGGCTATAATTTATTCGCTTTGTCGCGTCGGTCGGTCCGTCTATCCGTCTCCATTATCGTGCCCGCTATATAAATCCTATACTAATTGAAGGATTTTCTTCAGACTAGGGTCAAATATTCAACTCAATAGGGGGATGTGCAGAACTAATGTTGCCCATGTGTCAGCTCAAGGTCAAGGTCACAATTGAAGGTCAAATAATCAAATATTAGACAGTATGTATGGAAGGGATTATCCGCCACTCTAATTAATATGAATACATTGTAATTAATATTCAGACATTCATATTATTTTGAAGACATTCTTATTGATAGGAAGGCATTATTATTATTATGAAAACATTGTTATTAATATGGAGACATCATTATTTATACGTTGTAATCATTATGCAATATTAAGATGTTGTACTTGCTGATATGTAACTCGAGTTCTTATTGAAATATGCGAACATTCAATATACACTTCAGTTCTAAGGCTGTAAACATGCAAACTATAATTAGATATTTAATTTGCCGGCTTTCAAATATTTTTCCTTTATTTGAATTTGCTTTTTAAAATTAATTTGACACACATTTTATTCTTACAGTGTTTCAGTATTTATTTTACAAAAATCATGGTAATTTTAGTCGCATGCTGACATTGTGTATAATGTATTCGAAACAGCAGTTTGCATGGCACACTAAAAGTTTCGAAGTATGATTTAAAATTAATTAGGTTTTTGCGCTAGAATTGGCCCTTTTAATCAACGGGGAATAACTGGTAAAAACTATTGTAAAAAATAATATTAGCTCCCTTACCGGTGTTCACAAATATGATACTACTAAAACTAATCCGATCATGTGGAGGTTAATGACTACCAAATATTTCCCCCTTTATATAACGTATAGTAAAAAGGCCAAGTTTGAGGCAAAATATCTCAAAACCCGCGGCATACAGTATGCCACATGCATTGTAACGCCGCAAAACGTCCGTACCGAAAAACGTACGTATATGGACGTTTTACGGCGCATATCGTCCACATTTTCCTGACGTACATTTTGCGGCAAAAAGGCATCACCTGAGTATGCGCCTGTCTGTCTGTCCGTCCAAATTTAGCTTGTTACCACTTTAGCATCCATATACCCTAAGCAATATGTCCAGAGTTATCTGTCCTTGAATTACAATATCTGTTATATTTCACATTGTTACCACTCCAACGCTTTCATTTCTTCTTCAATCTTGACAATTTTCAACAGAATATCTATGACCATAAAATCTCAACAAAATTAGATTATAGGCTAAATCTAACAAAAAACAACAACAAAAACGTTTCTTCTTCATTCTTAAATTTTTTTATACAGAACATGTATAACAATAAGGTCTCGATCAAGTTCATTTATGAGCTAAAACGGCTGAATATGTCAAGAGTTATTTGCCTTTGAATAATAAAAATAAAGACATATTTTAAAGTCAAAAAGTGATAAAACTGCCATTTCTTTGTTATCAATGATCAGATGTCATTCATACATTTATGACAGGACGGACATCTTGAATAGTTCAACTATAATATTGACCTTGAAATGACCTTGACCTCAATGTCACTTTTGAATTTTGCTTAATTACCATATCTTTGTCATTTTCAGATATTTGGATATTGATGACCATTTCAGACGTAGAATTGAGTACTGATATCAGTTATCCAGATTCTGGCCAAGTACATGAAATGTACTTGCTTTTTATTTGTAATATTCCATGCTATCTACCCTTGTCATGTGGAGCCTTTATAGGCAGGTGGGCGGTATAAGGCCACCATGACTTTTTTGCTTTGTTCAATTATAAAATTACATTGTTTAATTATAAAATTACATTATGGCATTCAAACAAAACGCTTACATTACGATATTTTAAAATATGCCCAATTTTTTCATCAATAGAACACATTGAACTTCTTTTTCATCATTTCCTATGCGGAAGAATGTTTGTTATAATATACTCTATTACACATTATCTATGTAACTTATAGTCAAAATGTTATGCTCTTCAGGCGACAAAATAATACGGTTTTAGTAACGGGACGGACTTTCCGACTAACGTACAGATTAAATCATTTTTCAAAGTTATATTTTATGACAATTTCAAACTTGTATTTACTAGATTTGTATTTCAAAATATTTGAACCGCGTCAAGCAGAAAAGCGGACTATCGTCATTTTTTTCCACATATTGATGATGTTCAAAAATTACAATCTCATCTTTGAGAAAATATATTAAAAGTTACAGGGTTAGTTTCTGGCCCGATACGGGGATACACGGTTCTTCAGGAAACCATAACGGAACTCAACCCACAGAACCGTATATTACGGTATCTAACCCTTAAACGATTCTATCACGCCGAAAACCTCACTCATCGTAATTTAGCATAACCAGGGAGACCATACCACGTCCCCCGCGACAAAAGCTCACTTGCTCAATTTTATGACTAGGCGACTTAAAGGCCCATCTCCATAACAATAAGGCTCTCTCGCTCAAATATGACTACGCTGTCAAAACCCCCATCCATCCCCCGTAAAAATTAACGGTAGAACCAAACCTCCATAGTCAACAAGAACACAATAAATCATTCCCACTTCTTGATATGAAAAGCTATTGTCAAAAGCAAAGCTTAATTTTAATATTTTTTGTCTTTCATTCAGTCCAATTCCCGGTTCGTCCGTCCGTATAGCCGTCCTTTTCTGTATGTCTATAAGATTACATTTATTTCAATATCATCGTTTTTATATCACTGCTGCTGCTGCTGCTTGGTTCCATTCCATACAAAAAATCTATTCGAAAAACATCCTAGACTTAAGCATATTTCTTTTTTTTAATTAAAAAAAAGTCAGAATTATATAGGATCACAAAAATATTGCACTTTAATGTTTATTTCGTCATATCTTTACCTGAAACAATATGAAAGTGACACAACTAATAAAAGTCACGTTTATAATGAATATATTTTAATACAGAAAATATGGACGATATTCGACGCAAAGACACACTCTCGCCGCAAAACGTACCAAGTAAGATATGCACAGCAAAACGTCCACATGTGTACGATATGCACCGCAAAATGTCCATACGCGTACGTTTTGCGGTACGGACGTTTTTTCTGAAAGATCTTCAAAATTAAGTTGATTTAAAGAATAAAAAATGAAATGTTTTTAAAGGCAGGGTATCACGTTGTTTGATCGGACCTTTTCCATGAGATGATATTTACGTCCGCACCGAAAGGGATCAGTTAGTATGAATGTCGTAAGAAATCTCACTACAAAAATTGGTTCCCCGCTTCGTTTTTTGATAACGTCAACATTGTTATGAAGACGATTTTGTTTTAATGAGTCAATGTTAAACAGCATTTTATACTGCGAATGACAATGAATGATATTTCGATTGTTTTGATTAAATGTTGAACATTTTATTACAAATGAATAAACACATATTCGGTAGCGTCCATACACTGAATACCTAATGTTGATTTTAATGTGTGATTTTGAATTAAAATGTGTTAAATTATTTTAAGCGAAATCATACCAATTTTTTGAATGAAACCAGAAAACCATGTATAAAAATAAAATTAACTTATAACAAAGATATATTTCAAAATACCTTTATAATTATAAAGATACGAATCACACTAAGTCTTGAAAATAACCAAAATCTAACATCAAATTCACTGTCTCAAAAGGTAAAACGGAAATTGGAATGTCGTAAAGCATAATAGGTGAACTGGAGGATAATCCCTTCCATAAGTATGTCGTGTCCGCTCTGTAAGTCCTATACTACGGAGCCCCTAAGGTGACATTCTCGACACTTTTCCCCCGGCATTTTATTCGTTTTTACGAAATATTAATTCGTAATTACGAAATATCAATTCGTTTTTACGAAATATTAATTCGTTTTTACGAAATATTATTTCGTAATTACGAAATATTAATTCGTAAAAACGAAATGTTATTTCGTAATTACGAAATATCAATTCGTTTTTACGAAATATTAATTCGTATTTACGAAATATTAATTCGTTTTTACGAAATGTTATTTCGTAATTACGAAATATTATTTCGTTATTACGAAATATTAATTCGTAAAAACGAAATGTTATTTCGTAACTACGAAATATTAATTCGTTTTTACGAAATCTTATTTAAGGTCATTTTGACCTAGATAAAGAACCTATTAATCTCACAAATGGGTCATTTACATGCCTTGATCAACTTTGCGATTATAAGCCGAATGGTTTTCAAGTTATTATATTTAAGTGATCAGGGTTTTTGAGTGAGAAGTCATTCTCTATCCAAAATGGTCTTTTTTTCCCCATTGTCAAATACATGTTCCTATCAGCAATGTTTTAATGTTTGAGGTAATCTTTTACGACATGTATCTTTAAAACAGAAACATGCTATTCCGTCTTTTCCAAACGCGGTAATTGACTAGGTTGTCTCCCTTGTGGGTAGGTGTAGTTTACTTCCGGTTTAAGTTTTTACAGCGGTAAAATTAAAAGTGCTGTCATATATTGTGTTAAAAACACACAATGAGTTTGTCATCGTGTTTTAACTTCCAAGGAAACAACATTGGAAGATATACTTAACCTGAAAAAAGGATGAAATTGTTTCTTATTTTACGTAGCCATCAACAAAAAATCAGTGGAAACAAACATGACATAGCCGTGCGTAA